>NC_056741.1:938978504-939003504 GCF_019279795.1 Protopterus annectens
TAACACATAGCTGGGTGACACATTACACAACACATACCATACCTACACTACCCTCGGCATGCACCATACCTCCATGTGTCTGTGTGCTATACCTACGGACATCCCCCCTCTGGTTGATGAACATATATGCTTCGCGGCCCTGCTAGCCACGCCCTGGACACACACCCATCGCAGCATACATGGTACATGTGCTCAACGGCCGGTACTACTGATGTCTGCTGACGGGGGTAGTTAATGGCATGGCACCCCGGCAGCTGGACAGTATACGTGACTATGCTGACACATATCACAGTGCACTTCCGCTACATGTACGCACTGGTAGGGACCATGCTATTCCACACAGACATATGGTGGTACTGGCCTTTTCACAGACGCCACAGTGGTATTCATGTTCCATGCACATGTGCTGTATGGGCGCATGTGCAGGCTGTTGCACGGTGGGTATGTTCAAATGTGTGTGGTGCATCACTTGACAGTCATGGAGGGTCCTCGTGGTCCATCACATGCTCCACAGCTAGCTACCTACACATGACCGCCGTACATTGCAGTGTGGGCCCTCATGCAGTGTGGTGGTATGTGTGTGTTGTTTGACTACATTCACATTCAATGTAGCATACAACAGTCACCCAGGCATTGCCAACAGGGTTGTTGTTGGCAACATGCCAGCCAATGGGGTACCTACCAACAATACACACTCTCACTCACTACAGGGTTCCAATCCATACATGGACATCACATTGTCCCTGTGGACACATACATGGCACTGCCATGCACACGTTATGTCCTAGGACACTATCCCAATGTCACCTCCAATCTCCCTAGCTGTTATATCCCACCAACCTGGTTGTTATGTGTCTCTGCAGCAGCCCACTGAATTAACTGCTAGCCCATTCATGGATGTTGTGTACCTTGACCACCACACTACCGCATCTGTCACACTACACATGGGTGGTACTGCATTGCACGTGTGGGACTGCATTCGTACACCCATGACTGGACCATTCAGTATGGCACTAGGGCACATCCTCACATCCATGCTTCACACACTCATTGACGACCTCCATGCCTTTACTGGCACCCTTGTTGGGCCTCTGTGTGCCACAGCACACCACATCCACATGCTGGCCACCTGTCATACCATTGCATGGGTGGTTGGTGTGGTACAGAGGGTAACAGATCAGACATTCTCCCCACATTGCCCTTCAGCACCATTCCACATTCTGGTATTGCCAATGTACACATCCACCATCACATCATACCCTGTGTCTCAGGATGTTAGGCTATGTGACTCCTGGACAGGTCACACAGTGGTGCAAGCATATCATGCTACCTACGACATGTCAGGTACATGTGGCATTACACAGTCCTCAGTCATGTGGCCCCTCATGTTCACTATTTGCTTACATACACAACATGCTGTCATGGAGTACTGTCCATACCTACATATCCCACATCTACATACATGGCAGCATTCTAGCTCCACCAGCTCATACTGCTAACAACCATACAGGTGTCGGTGTGGCAGATATATCGTGTAGATGTCATTGCGTCAGATACATCACACATGGTGCATACACATCACCTTTGCATAGCGACAGTCATCCACTGGGTATCACATGGAT
The DNA here is from genome assembly GCF_019279795.1 of Protopterus annectens. NCBI lineage: Eukaryota > Metazoa > Chordata > Ceratodontiformes > Protopteridae > Protopterus > Protopterus annectens. The sequence continues at coordinate 938,980,127 of NC_056741.1, forward strand.
GCTGTCCCTATACATGCATAGCACATTGTACATGGTTGCTGTACACACACATGCCCCACATGGTGCTGTGGTTGCCATATTCCACTGTGGCGTGGGTACACATCTGCAGGGCCACACATATCTGGACTATGTGTGTTGCTGGTACATTGGTAGCCTTTGTACTTGTGCCATACACACATCTACACACGGGCAGGGTTACAAAAACACATTCGTGGTGTACCTTCCACAATGGCTACAACCTTACATGTCACGGTATAGTCATGCCGTGATGTATACCAGTGGGCGGTGTGTATGAAGCACTCCTGCATATGTGCACACATGCCACGTTGCTTAGCCTGGGCTTCTGTGTTACCTCCGCAGACTAGACACACACTATGCTGTGGAACATAGGTCCTGTGCACATCCCACAGGGACACACGGTGGCACTGGTCATGTGATAGCTCCCTTGCTGATAGGGTGACACATACACATGGTACCACCACAGCGGCAGTACTGTGTAGACATGCAGTTGACATCCACCTCTGCTGTTCAGTGGACACTACCATGGGGAGGTGACACTACTGTGTACATTGCACATGTGTTTACACAGGGACCTGCCAGACGTCATTGTTGGACACATTTCACCTGCTACAGATCGTTTGGACATGGTTACTTGCTGTTCCTTCCATTTCAGGTGGCTATTCGGCTACTACTCTGTCCCATATGTGCAGGCCATACATATCCTGTTAATGTACATAACACTAGGCTATACCTCCATCATGCATGCTATGCCTGTGATACTGTGTATGATGTCTGAACATATCCATCATGACAGCTTTACATTACACATACCTGACATAGTCACCCCTACTGCGAGGCATACGTGCACGTCGTGCGCACATTACGTATGACATCGACGGTATATGTCATACACATGTGTGCTGTGACACTATACATACATGTCCTATCCCCTGCTGTGGCACTTCATTGTTGGACATCCACTGCCAGCATCGGCGTGGGTGGTAGCATTGTTCTGTGTTTTAATCCCTATGGCAGACCTTGGGTTATCCCAGCTGTGTACATGATGTCCCACTGCTGTGCACACGGTGTCCACAGTCGTTGGTATGCTCAGCGGGTTAGCACTACATAACCACCTTTCACCACTCTCTGCTTTATGGACAGGTATCTTTACTTACAAACACCATTCACATACAGTGCAGCTTCATCATACATATCATGCGTTACACACCAGTACATCTCGTGGGTTCTACATAACTTTCCTGTGTTGGTTTCGCTATTCCGTTAGAGTCTCGCTAGTTACAACAAAACGGCTCGAGTGAGAATAAAGTATTTGTTCGGTATAAACATACAGTTTGAATATCCTGGGAGTCTTCCTTATATCCATCGTCACCTGCGGCATGTGGGTTCATCACACCAATAGCTGTTCCTCGGTGTGTACTTATGCGCATATCACCTGTGCATCTCCTCCATTCGTACGGTACGCGTCGGAACTAGGGCATGGTTCATTCCTCGTCTGGCCATTGGTTATTTGCACTACCTTCGTGGGGATGGTATGTATTGTGTTATGTTATGTGTGACTGCAGCCGCTATGTGTGGTGTCAGGTACATTTTGCTGTGGTGTTAGCCGTGGATTGTGTGTGTTGGGTATGGTATTATGTTCGACATGTGGGTGTCCGTGTCCTGGCGGCGTCTGTCGATAGCATTTTGCATTTGGATGTGTAACATAGCTCTTGTATTCCTCTACACAACGGATGCAGGTATGCATCCGCTGCTGATAGTGTTTCCCAAGCGAGATGTTGTGGGTATGCCGCTGTCATTGACTGCCTGTATGTTTTTGCTGCTATTTCGGCTTGTATCCCTTTGATATGTGCGATGGGGTATATCGGCGGCTGTGGGTGACGGGTACGTGTTGTGGGCCTTGCATTTATACATACACGGTATGGTTGTGTGTGTGCTCCATCCCTGCCTGGGGAGCTGCAAGTTACCTGTCTGTTGTTCTAGGAGTGTAGGTTTTGTTGATGTCATCTGGTGTCGGTACCGCCTGCATGTACATGCGTCCTTTGCATCACATGTTGGCTATACTCCTGTGGTACATTCTGGGACATTTTCCCTTTGCATCGTTTTACGTCGCCACGCGCATAGCCAGTGAGGAGCTCTCAGTACTACTTTGTGGGTACTGCTGTACATACGCCTGTGGTTCCTATACTGTATGCCTACACATGTTATTCCACTCTGCCTGTCACATGTCACCTACATACACATTTTACAGTGGCGCACACATTACACTCGCACAGCGGAACACACGACACCCTCACCTCACACATACACATACTGCCGCTTTCGCAGGGACGGTTGCACACAGTACCTACGTTGACCGCATCGCCGGCGGCGGTGTCTACCTCCGCCCTCATATCCTAAGAATATTACCCGCACATGTCCTGTTACTGTACCGTGGCCTGGTGATCATCCCAACTCGCGAATATGCATTTAGGTGGGTTGACCTTTCCATGGGTGGTGTTCCCTGCTCTGTCCACCCTCCCGGATAGTCGGGTTGTCGTTCACTATGTTTACTATGTAGAGATTTCGCGTCTTACTTCTCTGTAACCTTGCATCCCTGTGATTCCCTGTTTAACCTGTTGTACTTTATATCTGTGTATGTGTACATATATTTCTACGTGTGTAATGATATCTATCTCCATATCTGTGTATGCACATATGTACATATGTAGACACCTTGCGCCGAACGTGGCAGCATACGGCTACGCCGTCTGCTGTAGGACCCGCGTGCGGTTGAGGTGTTGGCGTTCCATGCTCCGCTGGCTGTTGGGTGTGCAGTGTTTGGGTGCCCCTATGTTGGAGTCACACATGGGACCGCCCATACGGTACACATTACGGGTGGCCATGTTTGTGTGCCGTCCATTTCACTGTGTGTGCAGGTAGGGAGGTGTCAGTCCATGGGGCCTACGCTGTCAGAGTATGTGCTATACGTTCCTCTTTGCCAAGGCATAGGCATATTGGGTACGCCTCCGTCTGCCTACTGGGGCTGGCAAAGTGTGTTCATGGCACTGAACACTCTGTGCCTGTGCTTGCCTTGGCAGTTGTGGCGAGCTTGGTGGCCCTCCACCATTATGTCCCTGCAGCAGCTGTTTCCGCAGGATCATATTATGTAGCATAGCACATACTATGAATATGTGGGCACATGTGCCTGGAGAGTACTGCAAGGCTCCACCGGATGTATCCAAGCACCGGAACTGTGATTTCAACATCCCAAACACACGCTCTATGATTATTTTGGTTTGTGCGTGTGCCTCATTATGGCGTTCTTGCAAGTGTGTGTGTGCATTTCTGATGGGTGTCATCATCCATGGCTCCAGTGCATAGCCAGCATCCCCCACAAGGTGACCTTGTGTGATGTCCCCCCTGGCGAATACCTGATACAGCTGTAAGGCATGCCAGATATGGGAGTCGTGGTAGCTTCCAGGGCTGCCAGCACACACATCCATGATAATGCCCTGCGCATTGCACATGACCTGGCAATTGATGGAGGGGAATCCCTTGTGGTTTATGTAGCGTCTACCCTGCTCCCCGGGTGGTGACTTGATTTCTATGTGCGTACAGTCTATCGCACCCAGTACCTCCGGGTATTGTGCCACATGGTGGAAGTGGTGCATATTGCTAGCCAACTCCTCCTGAGATCTGGGGAAGTATATATACTCATGGGCATGTCGTAACATGGCATCCAGAAACTAGTGTAGTACCCTGGATGCTGATGCCTGTGAGATGCCCATTATATCCCCGGTTGGCCTTTGAAAGGTACCTGTTGCCAGTATTCGCAAGCTTACACATACCTTTGTGTCCACTGGGATGGGCTCCCCTCTGTTGTCTCTTGTTCTCAGGCGTGGCCGGCACAGCTCCACTATTTGCTGTAACGTGTCCCTGTCCACCCTGTAACGCTCTACTATCTCCAGGTCTTGCAGCCCCTGGTAGGTCACCCTTGGTCTGAACACTCTCCTTCTCCTCTGAGGCCTACGGTAGTTGTCGGCACCCTCCTCCGCAACTCCGTCTGTCTCTAACACATGCCGATGCATCACGGCCACGGCAGCACCCAACATATACATTTTAAAAGTTCCCCATGTGTTTACACCCTAAGGTGCAGCGTTTGGGAATACGCTGTGTGTTGTGTGCATTCACACTTTATAGTGTTGTGCTGTACACCCGGTGATGTCAATGGGTGTGTCTGTGCTGCCGTATCTGTGGGTTATCTTCCGTGTTTTACCGTTGGCACTGCAACGCTGTTGCCTTTGGTGTTACATTACACTTGCCTGCATTGGTTTAGCTTTACACCTTACTTTACTGTTTCTGCAAGTTGCACCTACTATTTCCTGGAGTGTATCCTGCAGGCACATGGCATCTCATGCATTTTGTCTGGCGCCGCCATTATGCTACCTCTCTACTTGGCTGTGCTGTATCGGTTCTTCGCTCTTTGCAATTCTGCTACATCCCCTACTTTCTTTGCATTCATATGCCTCCCTTTTCCTGTTTTGCGGGATTCTGCATGCAGAGTTGTCAGCTGCCGCCGATTGCCCTTCGTGGGTTGATTGGTGTTGATTGCTCATTACGACTCCAATTACACTGCTTCCGCATTTCCTCATATTCTCCGCATCACCTTCCTGTATCTGTGGTTGTTGACGGGGCGGCCGTCACATGACTGGGTTGGGGAACGTACTCATCCTCGTGCACATGCATCTGTGCACGCATTCTGTACTCTCAGTGCATCTATTTCCTCACACGCCGGTCCTGATGCTGTGATGTGCATTGTACAGCCCATGTTTGCTGGGCTCCAATGTGCTTCCTCCTACAGTGGCACACCCCTCTGCGATTGACATGTATTCCCTCTAGGCCACTCCTCGGTGTATTACCGCTGCGCCGTTTGGTACAGCCTTACGCCGGCGGAGGTTTTGCGATTCAGTATTATCTGCCTCATTTGCATGGCATTGACTACTAATACATGGTTACGGCGCCGGACACCGCTGCCACTCCTTGGCAACCCTTGGGTTGTGGTTGTGGCTTTCCATGCATACTATGGTGTATTGTGGCTGTGATGCTGATGTGTCTTATACTGCTCTTTTATGACATTGTCATATTATTTCATTGTTCCGCACCTTCCGCAGACATGTCCTGGGGTTTTGCTGTGGTTTTTGCGTACATACCATTTATGTCGTTATTTACGTTTTCTGCATGTTTTCTTTTGACATTCTCGGTGTCTTTCCCCATTGGCATGTTGCACCAGTATGACACCTGATGTTGGCAGCCTTCCGTTACTCCTATGTCATGTTTGGATGAATGTAAACCGTTTTTTTTTGGTTTACATTGCCGTGCCGTTATGCTACGCCTGCGCCACTTCGTGAATCGCTACTTGCCTTCATTTGCATGGTGCAACACCGCACATGGGGTATTTAACATACCTACGCCGGAGGCGGCACAACTCAGGCGTACGCCGGTGGTGCACGTGGGATTGCATCGTACCTGAATCGGTCGGCGGCCATGTCTGGCATTGTGGCGCCTACGCCATGCGTGCGCCTGGCGCAAGGTTTATGAATCCCGGGGCTTCACTTTATAAATGTTTAAATATGTCTTTAACTGAAAATACCCTGTGATGTTTTAACCATCTCTGTTTCCAGTTTTGTTTGGTTTGACAGAATCATTATGTGTTAATTAATAAAATTTGTGGTATGCTTTTAATGAAGTAACATATTAAGATCAAAGTTAACATAATAATGGAATTAATGCATTACTTACTAGCTTACTAATTAAACTAAATTATCTTTATAACCTAGCGCAAACTATTTAAAACTATTAATTGAATCACTACATAGATCAGATTTTTTTAATAATAAGAAGATCTAACATATTTAAATTCATGATTTACATATAATTATATTTGTCTGTTAATTTGTGCCAAATGCAAATATTTTCAAACCAAGCAGAAACTTTTCAGTGTGGAGGGTATGAAGTTCAATCCCTGAAATATGCTATGCACTAAGTTCATTAATAAATATTGAACTTTAAACTACATACTACAAAATAATAAAATAGTAGGTTGTCCACAGTTGACTTAAAAATGGAATATCCTTATACTGGCTGGGCAGACAAGAAAGTTACTGATGGTCTATCATTGTGAACTGCTTGGGTATAGTGAAACTCATTAAAGACAGTCATTTATATATAATCATGTTATTCGGAGCAAGGGAATGGTTACAGAGGGTGGTTTTGTTAAGAGCAATAAACGCATTAAACTCATTCCTTTAACCAAGTCCCCTTCCCCTTCACACCATAGTATAAACTGAGACTGTGCTACCTTAGAGCTGAAACTAAAAAGGTAGAGACAAAATAAAATATATAATATAAGAACAGCTTATTTAGGCTAGCCTACTAATCCAAACGTTGTTAATTAAGAAACCAACTCACTAACAAAAATGGCTAACTAATTAACTAAAAAAAGATCTACCACTAGACATCTGTCAGAATAAATACCAGTAATTTATAAATTGAAATATTTTTAACAAAGATCGCTTTCATACCAAATAAATACTTCATCAAGTTTGTGTGAAAAACTTGTCATAATATTAATGAACATGTGTATAAATCTACAAGTGGCTGAAAACCATAGCTAAAATTGCTAAGGTGGAAATACAGTGAAAATGTTAAAAATAAAAAATTAAGGCCCTGGGAATCTGTTCAAGTGTGGCATCTAACTAAGAAACTATTAGTTTAAATGAGTAAAAGTATCAGAAAACACCACCAATGTCAGTTATTTTCACTGCACAATATCTACAATGTTTGATTTTGTTTATAACAATGTTACCATGTGTAATATTAGAGTGTAATGTCAGTATTAATCAGTCCTATATCAGACTTCTAATAGTCTTTTAAACAGTGGGGCAGTTTTATGAGTTCTAGTATGCTTTTTATGGAGCAATAGTAATTAAGTTCCAGTTTTCTAAAAGAGTTCAGTTTCAGCTACCACAGTAGTTCACATTTTGCTAAAAGATTAAAGGTGTCTCCTTCCAGTTCCAAAAGGTCCACATGATCAATAATTTGAAATTTAAAGCCAATGTATCTTTTGTGAAGAATTTTCCATCTTTTTGTCCAACAAATTTTATATTTTACTATATATGTTAGATGCATCAATGGTCAAGCAACTTCCAGTCATTAACATTTATTAGTCATTATGTTTCTTCCCTATTCATTCTTCTTTTGAGAATGCGACAATGCATCTGATATATCACTTTATATTGTAATAATCATATAACTATAAACCATCATTGCTCATTTCTCATGTGTTATATAATTTTTCAAATTTGAGTGGTCTATGAAATCAAGATATTGAGACTTCTGATAAATAAATATTACTGAGGTATTATACACTGTTAATAAACTTTTTATGAAGTTGTCAGGTTATTATTATATCATTTGCTTATTTTCCAGTGTTTTCTACCATGACCATCATTCATACTTTCCATTCATCTCCTGTGTAGTTCATCAATGCATTTCTGCACCCAGTTTTCTATTTCATGTAATACAAACTCTGAATTGTCTTCACTTATATCATTTCCAATAAAAGGAACTATACAGATATATAATTATTTCAGAGAATTTTGTTACTACTTATATTAAGAAATCCTTCAATTTAGGCATTTGATTCTATTCCTTTGCTAACTTTTTGGGTGGTTTTCATAGTCACTGCATCTAAGAGTATCAGGAATTCATGCAGACTGCATCTAAGGCACAGCAGTGGCAAAACTCATAGGCATGAGCTTTTCTTAGGCATAGCAGTTGTCACCTGGTTTTGAAGGACTTAAGCAAATGAGGTAATAATGATATATAAGTCAGGGATGAGTGAAAATTATGTATTATGTCATGCAAATAGGACAAATGTCTTGCCTTTGTGTGATTTGTAGATAGCTGTTTTATGCTGTTAGACACCATGCACAAAAGACATATAAAAAGTGAAGTTGCACATTTTCTTTTACTTCACAATACATGAAGATGATTTCTGTAGCTGTTTACCTGACTATCTACCATTGCAAACTGTTTGTCTCAACTGCACCAAAACCACTTGCACCTAGCAGCACCTGCAGGCCAAGAAGGAGAAGATATAGACAAATACTTATTTTGATTTTGCTGACTAAAAACTTGATAGATTTAGAGTAGACAGTGATGTAGTCCCTGCATTAGTGAGTTTGTATGCCCCATAGATGCATGGTCTTCCTATACCTGCAGATAGTGGGGTATGTAAAACCCTCACTGTACTTGCTACAGGGACCTACATTTTAGTATTTTTCAATATGTTTAAAGTATTAGTCTTACCTTTTTCACCAGTTAGTTAGTTGGTAAGCCATTCTTTTAACAATCACAGCTTTATCCAAATGGAACAATGCACAAAGTAATTCTTAATCTTGTATGATATCTAATATAGATAATGCATATGCATTGCTTGTAATAATATATTACAGAATATGACAGATATTACAATCATTATATTATTCATTTGTCAATAAAGAGCATACTTTATTATTCTTTCAAAGTTTACTTTAGTTAAGTTTAATGTATTCATACCTTCTTAATCATATGAATTTATTATAGGCATTTACATGCATAGCTGAATGTATGCATGCTGCATCTATTACAGGTATTCAAATTCAGAATTATATCATTGTATTCATTCATGCAACTATTTTAAAAAACAGCAAATTCCAGTAATTTAAGATAGTATATATTACATCTATCATCCCAATTTAGGAGGTTTGTAGCATTCATGTTCAAGTTAACTGCATATTTAGAGATTTCTCTACAGCTACATATATTTTAATTTTCCATCTGAAAACATACTGTTATAAAACTATGCTATTCACAAGAAAGTTTAAGCGTATAGTTAGTTCATCGTCAACACCTAATCTACTAGAAATACCTTCATAGAGCACTACTAATGAAAAACTACATTTTTTTCTTTTTTCTTTCTCTTCTCTTCTCTTCTCATCTCTTCTCTTCTCTCTTTCTTACCTTTCCCTTCCTCTCTTTTCTGCATATTTTCTCTATATTCCATGAATTTATTCTGCTCTTATGTTTTTCTTCTAATTTCTTTCCATTCTTCCCATCCCATCCCCCTTCTCTTATTTTCCTCTGTTTTCTCTCTTTCACCTTTCATTTCCTTTATTGTTTTCTTTCTCTTTCACAGTATAATTATAAGGTATTACTTCATGGTATGCTTAAACTGAACTCAAAGCACTCAAAGAAGCAGACTCAAATGTCAAAAGCATCACATACAACATTAACAGAACATAATTCAAATACATCAAGTTACCAAACAAAAAGTGTTTTTTTTACAGTGGAGCAAGCCCCACTGCATCCCACTTGGGGGGCAATCCCGTCATTAGCCCAAAAGTTACATATGTCAACTCCATGGTCACAAAAGCACAAAGAAAGAGAAATTTCCCAAAACAAATGAAGCATTACCAGCATATACTAATAAACCATACTTGCAGAATGTTTATTCTATAAGCAGTGTCCCCCTCACTCCAACTAATAATATGCAAAAATACATTAGCAGGAATAAAATTATAAACAGCACAAACTAAGAAACTATACCATCAGTAACTTCCTTGTCTGTCCAGCCAGTATAACTCAGGACTCAGCAAAATGTACTGAAAACATCCAACAACCAAAAACACATTAATGAAATCATTACTCCTACACAATACCACTATTTGACACCCAACATCAAAACATGCTTACCATCGACCGGTAGTCATTCCAATTAAAAATACATACCCTGTATACATTTCATGGAAGGGTTACTCAAGCAAACATGTGTACTTGTGACTGCTGTATTCTCCAGAGGGAATAAACCTTTGTTATATATGTCTGTTGCCACTGATACATGTACTGCTAATAGTCTTTTATAAAAACCTTTATTTGTGGCATATATTTCCTAATCTTGTTTCTTTCATTAACTTTAGTGTTCTAGGTACAATTAATCAAATTACGTACTATGACTAAAGATAAAAGAAAAGAAAATAGAACAGAAGAAAAAGAGAAAACAGAAAATAAAAGAAGGAGAAAGAAAAGGCATTGTGTATGACTGCTAGACCTTGGTTGCATGTCATAATTGTAAATTTTCTGCATGTTTAACATTATGTTTTGACCTGTGGTTTACTCTAGTATTTTCTTCCATACATAAATTTATAAAGACTGCCCATAGGCAATTCCACAAGTAGATTAAAAAAAAAAAAGAAAATATTTACCTATTAAACTCACCACTTGCTCCTCTGTGTTTATTTTATTCTTATCTTTTTAAAACTTGCATTTATAATTGTGGGTGATAATCATAGCCCATCATTTCACAAATGTATATTGACAAAGCATTAATAGTGCTGCTTCAACTGTGTTTAAATCAGCAAACTGCAGTTAAATGTTGTGGGTTTGAGGACTTTGTGTTCTGTGGAAATACCTGGTAAAGTCTTACATATCTGAATATTCGTAAACTGGTGTGCAAGGAGTTTTGCTACATGCTGAAATATCTTAACAATTGTGTTCATACTTACCATGTACATAAATTCTCGATTGCTGCCATCTAGTGTCAGCATCTGGCAGTGACATGCATGAGTCTCTTGGGAACTTTCCATGAGATTTTGTGCTGCTTATCACTCAGCTCTGCTGCTTATCAACACTTTTGAATGACTTGAGTTTACTCTGAAGTAGCCCTTGGATAGATGCCCTGTTGTAGCTATTAGAAGTTTGGAAAGGGGACAGAAAGGCAAGTCAGAAAAAAAGGGGAGAGATCAGGCAAAGAAAACACAAAAGGAACATATTACTAGGGTTATGATGGAGGAGTTTGGATAGCATGGGTAATATTTTTTGTTGGGGCTAGACCCTCATTTACCCCTTTTTTTGTAGCCAACCAGTGAGGCAGTTCAACAAGTTAAATTTCAGCTTACTATAACCTTCTATAATAACACAAACCTACCATTATCCCAACCCTGTCACTGTTTTTCATAATCCAATTACTTTACCTATTGCCACTTACAATACTACTCTCTGTCAGTGCTTTTACATGGTCAGTTATTGCCCCACAAGCAATAATGCAAACATTCCTGACTCCCCATTTTATAGCTAGCTAGTGAAATACACAATTATCCAGATGTATCTTTCTTGATGAACACGTTATATTGTTGCACTCTGCTTATTCCACAAAAAGGCCTCATTACTACAGTAAAACAAATAAAAAAAATTGCTACCCCTGCAGTTATTGCAAGCTGGTACCTTCCTTGTTTGCCCTGGCCCTGTCATCTACATCCCTTAAACACTAGAAACATTTTTCCCGTTGGTTACATGAACATTTCTGGAATACACAATAAGGTGCCACGGTTAGAGTTATAGAACTCACAATACACCCCTACAAATCATAGCATAAACTGAAACATGGTTAAAAGACACTTCATCCATCCCATACCAAATATCTGAGTTCACATTATTTACAGATAACAAGCCTAGAAAAATATACTAGGCAGCATTCTTGCATTATAAAGGAAGAATACAAACCACTCATCCAAACTTTTAGTAAAGTACAACACTAGTTGCTATAAAAATCCAAGCTGGCTATGCTGCAATGTTCCACAGATAACCATAGAAACATATTGGTAAACATTTTTTACATTTTACCACCCTCCTCGATATATTTATTTCAAAGCATCTTAGAACAAATTATTAAGAATGCCAAACTTTACAAATTCATGCTTCATGGAGATCTAAATCTTGCCTATAGTGGTTTGCTTAAGCAGCTCAATGGAATTGCATCATTATACAATCTTTTACAAGTTCATAGGTTCATAAGTTCATAGGTTCATACTAGGCTATCTGCCCTAGGGCATTTATAAGCCTAGCCAGAGTGTGTGTGGCTTTCACCACCCCTTAGGATGAGAATACTATACTCATTAGTTTGCTGTGCCTCTGTCCAGCAGTGATACAGAGATGATTCCCGGGGTAAACCTACGATCTCCCATCCACTCGTCAAGATTTCTCTTGAACAGAGTCAGTGAGGGGCTCTGCCTCACATGGACTGGGATTCTGTTCCATAGTGTTGGGAGTCTCTGGGTGATGAATCTGTCCCTCCAGCACGTCCTATTTATATCCGTGTTGAGGTTTAAGTCTCTTGCTCTCGTGGCTCTGGTGGATTTGGATTTTTTGAGGTGGAGCATGTCCATTAATTCTGGGTTGGACATGGCCTTGTATGTCAGGCACAGATCACCTCTGAGCAGACGGTATGCGACTGAATAGAGCTGGAGTTTCTTCAGTCGGGCATCGTATGACATATGTTTGAGCCCCTTTATCCTTTTGGTGAGGAACTTTTGGGGTCTTTCCAACTGCTGCAGGTGTCAGGTAAGGTACATTCCGAATGGGGCGTTGTACTCGATCATTGGTCTGATAAGTGAAGAGTACAGGGGTACAATGACCTCTCCTGATCTGGATGTGAATCCCTTCATGATCAGGTGGGCAATGTAGAAGGTCTTCCTAACCACTTTGGCAATGTGAGTGTCAAAAGAGAGGTTACTGTCAACTTGGGTCCCCAGGTCCCTAATAACTTCTTCCATGTTTAATGGATTACCACCTATGTGGTAATTAGGGGTTACCTTGTTTTTCCCAAAGGGTATGACTATACATTTTTTGGCATTTAGCTTAAGGCCATGGCTCTGGCACCAGTTATCCATTTCTATGAGACCTTTCTGGAGGATGTCTGTGTCTGATGGAGTGTCAATTATGGTGCCCAGTTTGCAGTCATCTGCAAATTTTGTCAGCCACAATCCCCCTATGTTTGCCTGCACTTCAGAAAAATAAATGCCGAACAAGAGGGGGCCCAGGACTGAGCCCTGTGGGACACCGCTCGTGACCGGCTTAGAGTCTGACATGGCACCAGCAACTCTAACCCTGTGTGTTCTGTCCTTGAGCCAGTTTGCAACCCATCTCGTGACATATGGGTTTACATCTAAGCTGGTGAGCTTTTCTATGATGCTCGAGTGGGGTATTGTGTCGAATGCTTTTGCTAGGTCAAGGTAGGCTGTGTGAACTGCCTTACCCTCATCAATGGCCTTAGTGACTGTTTCGAAAAAGTCGACCAAGTTCAAGAGGCAGGATCTGCCCTTGACAAAGCCAAATTGGGTAGGATCCAGTGTCTGTAGGTCCCCAATGTCTTTATTTATGAGTTCCATTATGATCCTCTCCATAGCTTTGCAGACAAGGCTCGTCAAGCTTATGGGGCGGTAATTTCCAGGGTCCGTAGAAGCACTGCCTTTGTGGAGTGGGACCACAGTTGCCGTACGCCATTCTTTGGGTACGTATCCTGTAGTAAGGCTAAGATTAAACAGCAGCCTTATGTGTGGGTTTAGTTCCTCATTGAGTTCGTGTAGCACACAGCCGGGGACACCGTCCGGTCCCATTGATGCTGTGTTTTTTGCTTTAGAGAGAGCAGCTCTCACCTGGGCATCTGAGATGTTTGGGATTTTTGCACTGATTGAACTAGACTTAATCATCAATCCAAGTATAACAGATCTAAATAGCTTACTAAGTAATTTCCCTGACTCCATCACTGTTTTTTAATTACAACCTTATGAATAGCCACTGCCGTATCTGCATTCACTACCTGTTCCATAAAATTTCACCTATCCAGCAGCTCAGCTAATCTGTTCTAGACCAATGCCACAATCAAAGCACATCATATTAATCTGCAAACCTGTGTCCTTAGTTTGGACATTTGTTTGCAGTTGTTCAGGTCTCACCTCTGCTCTATCCATCTTTTTAGAATTTATTGTTCCAGTTCAACAAAAAGTTCTCCAATTACAAGATTATCAATTAAAAGATCCCCCTACTTCTTAAATGCCTTCTGAATTGCTACACTTACTAAGGGGAAGAGACAAGGTTTTGTCAGACTAAAAACAGGGCTCTAGTAACTGAGGGAAAATGATCCATTATTATAAATTAAAATGTACATCTGGGTTTTAGATAATTCTGTCAAATTTACTTATATTAGAGTTCAACAAACTGCTTAATTTTTTCACCAAAAATGATTATGGTAAACAATTAGGAAATTAGGTACAGATAAATTATTGCACATAACTGGATCAAGACAGCTTTTAGAAAAATCTACTATTGAAGTAAATAAATGTAACATTTTTCTCACACTATAGCGTAACAATCATCTATTGATTAATCTACCTCATGCAGCTACAGCTTTACTTCTTTATAATATCTTAGATTGCCACAATTTTTACTTCATTTCAACAAGTAAAAGTAGTATTAGATAAAATACAAACAGCACATGATCATAAATTCCACAGTCACCAAAAATATTTTAGTTAGACAGCCATATTATCTGCAAGCTACTCACTAATATCTACCACCTCACATTTACAATGGGCATTGTTCTCACCTAGTTTCAAACAGGCAACAATGTGACCATAATCAAAAGTGCCGTCACCATCCTCTGAAAACCTAAGACCTATAGCTAATATCTGCCATTTATAGTTCTTGAAAAAAACTTGTGTATGACCAGATTTTTAGATGAAATTAGTACATATGACATACTGATAGACAAGGTACCACTGTTCCAGCTCAAATGCAGGGGAAAAATGTCCTTCCAAAATGGTTGTAGATAAGAGCACATGTGTTTATTATTAGAGGTAGACTGTTGAAAAAGCAAAACCAAACACAATGGGTAAACCAGTTTGGATGTTAAGATACCCTTTTCAGTACCAAAATAAACAAATCCATTATACATGGACTCACATAAATGACTTCAGTATGTATTGTATGTAAGACAAATTGAATAATAAAATATGCATGCATTTAAGTAAATTTAATATAATTAAAGATTCGACCAACAACATTTTCAATATTTAAAAACATATCACGTAAATATAAATAAACATTTAAAACATTCATAATTGTATTACAAATGAGTCTCAAATGTAATCCTATACTGCCAACTACAGAATAGTAAAATTAGTAACAACAAAACCAAGAGAAGAAATTATTAAAAACTGTCCTTTATCTATGGAAAAATAATGTACTGAGTATGACGATCCATTTTCATTCTTTAAGGCTTAACAAATTCTGCCATCCAGTTTTGCTAACAAAAAGACTGGCAGTTTTATCAATACCAGTAAATGAAACGCTTGCTGAAGGATACATCAGTGTATTTTTAAATAGAGCATTACTCTTTTGATGACATGTTATGATGCTTTGATGTTCAGTCATCTGTAGCTTAAACATGCAAAAGGTTTTCACACATAAAAAATGGAACAAGTACATACATACATATGTACATATTTAGTAAACCCCCAAAACAGAATCAACCAATTGGATATAATGCATGGCAGCTAAACTGAAAAAGATACCAGCCAGGATTTAGGATTTGTCTACAATACTGATAAATAAAAGTAAAAAGCCTAGCTTTTCACAATCCAGTGGGGGGTCCTGTGCATGTCAGTGGAAAATGAATTGATGCACTTGAACAGTAGCTCAATATCTGTTTAATTTCCATGGTGTGCAGAGTACTACTTTTAAATGTGCTATACCCATAAAAGAGTAACATGTACATAGATTTATGCATACAAACAAAAATGTCAGGCATGGGCAATAACGCTCTTCTAGTCTGCCTATTTAACAAACAGTTATTCCTATAATAAGTGTTGAGGTTGTTCTTAAAACTATCTAAACTAGTGCTTGCTTTTATGTAATCTGGTAGTCTATTCCATGTATCAGGTACTCTCTCATAGAACCAGTTAGTACACTCATTCCTACACAATCTTCTACATAGACTATATGATGATTCTCTGTTACTTTTTGATAATCCCAAACATTCCCAGAGGTAGTTGTCTCTAGATGTCCTACATATCTGAATAAGATCTACTTGTAATATCTGTAGAAGACACTGTACATGTTTAGATATTTTAGTCATTCATAGTAACTTAAATGTTTATAACCATGAATGCCCTTGGTATATTTCCTCTGTATTCTTTCCAGTTTACTCATGCTTGTTTTCTAATA
Organism: Protopterus annectens; assembly: GCF_019279795.1. Taxonomy (NCBI): domain Eukaryota; kingdom Metazoa; phylum Chordata; order Ceratodontiformes; family Protopteridae; genus Protopterus; species Protopterus annectens. Next base: position 938,996,228 of record NC_056741.1, read on the forward strand.
AGGTCTCCATATTGCTATTACATACCCAAGTTTTGGTCTAATCTACCTAACAAACAATAATTTCATCATTTCTGATTTCCTAGACTTTATAAAACCTTTTATGCAACCTATAGTTCTATAACTATAATTTCCCAATTAGCTGATATCATTAGAATACTACAAAGCTGGATCTACCCATATACCCAGATCCTTAAATGAATCTACAGTGTCAATCACTGTGTGCTGTATTACATATTGACCTTTTAATCTCAAATCTCATATGCTTAATTTTTGATGCACTCATCAGCATATTCTTTTCCTGTGCCCAAATAGTCAATTTAGTCAACTTCTCTTGCAGGCATGCCTTATCTGTAACACAAGAAATCAGTTTGCCCATTATTATGTCATCTACATACAGACTATAGAACTCCTCAGATGAAAAAGATAAATCTGAAAGAAACAACCTGAACTGTTATGCACTTAGGACAGAACGCTGTGGGACACTCTGACTGTAACTGTGAATTTTGCCATTCCAATCATTGTATGATACTTGCCATGTCCTATTTGTAAGCAAAGCAGCTATGTATCTTATCAACAGTACACCAGTTCCTAGTTGTTCTAATTTATTGATCAGTGTTTTGTATATGACCCTATGAAATGTTAACATTGCCTCTATAAATGACAACACTGCACTTTATTACATTTATAGTTGTTATTATATTGTTACAAAACATCATGTTACAGGTGATAGTAGAACTGTCTTGAATATCTACATGCTAAAATATAGTTTCAAGTATTATCCTCTCCAATCCTGCCAATAACTTATCCAAAATAACATTCTCTATTATTTTTTACAACATGAAAGTAACCTTCTGGGTCTATATGTCTCTAGGTTTGTCCTACTCCCCTTTCCTTTAAAGATAGGGTTACCAAGTGCATGACTCCAATCTTGAGGAATCTCCCCATGCTTAAATTATCTAGTGAATAACAGATATAATGGTACTGTAAGGTCATCCCAAAATGTTCTCAGGTTATTATTGCTAATGTCATCTCCTCCCTGTGCTTTGTTTGGGTCCAGTTTGTGTAGCTCTTTTTCAACATAATCCAATTTGATTTCAGTATCTGATCTTACATGGGCCTTACTAGTACAGTTTATCAGCCCCTTTGTGTAGCCACATTGCTTTGCATAAGGTTTTGTAAATATAACTATAATCTGTTATGTCAGAGAATACATTTTAGAATCTATGCATAATTTAGCAACTTGTATGTCTTTACTCCTACCACATCATATGTGTCTATAAAATGTTTTTCTATTATGTTCAATATCTATATATTGTCTTCATTTTTTTTCTTGCTCTTGTTTCACACTATGCTTAATTTGTCTCTCCAGCTTGTTTATTTCAGTTTTCAAAGTTATAGTTTGACCTGTTTTCCATTTCTCATATTTTTGTCTCTGTCCTTAATCAAGTATCTTGCTTTTATGGAAGTATATCCACCTAGCACTGTGTGCCTAGATCCTGTTTTTAAGTAATTGTCTTACATTTTTTGCATTCAGACAATTTCACTTTTAAAGCTTGTCACATACCTTCTGCAAGTTTTCCACTGAAAGCATAATCCCAATTACTTTTACATAGTGGAAGTTTTGCTTCCATATAATTTGTTATTGACCTTCTATGTGTTGGTTTGGATTTCAGTTTGGCAGAATTATCTAGTAATAGTTTAATCTTTATAACCCCATGATCACTGCACAGCAATGGTGGTAAAACTTGGCATGAAGTAACAGCCATTTCCTTAAGAATACAAACAATTTCTAATAAGAACTGTTCCCTCATAGGCTTATTTTATAATTTAAAGTTGCTGAACATACGTTGTAAATAATTTTCTTATTAATATTATTAGATACCTATTATTTCAGTCTGTTTCTGATAAATTTAAGTCCCCAGTCACAATTATTCTTCCTTCCTGTGTTTTATGCAATAAATGTACAAATTCCTCAAGGTCATCAACTCTTGACTTTGGTGGCTATACACTCCAACAATTGTTATATGTTCCAGGCAGGGATGTCTTTATTGTCAGTGTTTCACAATCTACATTACTGATGTTATCATTGAATATATAATAGTCACAGGTCTCATAACAATCATTGATCCCCATCATAACACCTCCACCTGATTTTTTGTTAGAATGTCTGTTACAGTAGCAACATTTACACCCTGCCAGAACTGGTTTCAAGTCATTGTTCTTTAACCATGTTTCACAAACAATAATAACATCAATCTTCTGAGAAATTAGCAAATTTTACAATAAGAAAAAATTATTGCTAATGCTTCCATCATTAACAACCATCAAACATACATCCATACCTCTCAACCTGTTATATCAAGAAATCTGGATAAAGCCATCAATAATGGGACGACAAAGGCCCAAATATAGGGACGCCTTTTAAATATCGCTCTTAAAAACTTAGAAAATTGATAGAACAACAGCCGTTTTTATTAGTATGAAGTTATTGAAGGGTATGAAGTCTGAAACTCAAATGTATGTCATTATTTTCTGACTTAAAAATTCAAAGATTTGCCAATTATTTTAAGAAAAAATGGACCCGAAATATGAGGCAAAATCTGGACATTTTGCAAAAATCTGTACAGTTGAGAGGTATGGATACATCAAATATTGCTATCTGTGAACTGGTAAATTTTTGTCCTGGCAAAAATCCTGTATCGGGGTTTGTCAAATACTGCAATATATCTGGTGGAAAAATTCTCTTCCATGGTCTTGACAGGTGCAAACCATCCTTTTTTTATCTCGTGTCCAGCATTTGGCTTGGATACTCTACAAATTTCCATTTTTTTTTAAACAGGCCATTTTTTATCATGTAGGTAAGTTATGAAAAGTATGGGGAGTGCATCTGTTTGTTTTATATATTGATGTGGGCTATGAACCCTTATCACATACATATTGTTGGCTTTGTGAATTTATGATGAGTATTGCAGGAATAAATATACCATGCACAGTACTGTAGGAGATATACAGTTTAGTGGGGCATTGAAGATGCTAACAGGAATGTGTTGCCAGAGGCTAAAGTGCGGTTTTGCAGGGGGATTTTGAAACACTGTCTAAAAGTGACTTGCTCATGTTTCACAGTGTGCAGTTGATGAGAGGAAGCTGCATTGTACCAAGGACAACATTTCTTAGTAGTTCCCAGTCCTAATCTGCTTCGATAAGATAAAGCTCTTCTAATAAAGCCGACATAGTGCTACAAGGGGAGATATATGCATATAGAGTACACATCAGGGCAGAACTGGGCACATTCTGTATGAATATTGTTTATGACAAATGATGCACAGCTCTCCATCCTCCTGTACTTGGCACTGTTATTTTGCCACCATTCACATACAACCATTTGCCAGTATACTATATGTGTGCAATGCAGAAGGTAGCTGCAGACAGTGCTGTCCACTGCTGCTGGTAATAATAAACAGGAATGAGTAACACTGCTCACCTTTTTAAGCTGTACTGTCCTTATTATTCATTCCTTTGTACTGATATTCATCTTCGTCTGATTTGTTTTTGAAATATGTAACTGTTGTCACAAAAGTACTATGTTTTGCTATTGTACTGGCTCTGTTTAACCAATATTATTGTTGACAGAGCTTAAGATAATGGATTTAATGCTGCTGGGCTACAAAAGAACATTTTTATATATTAGGGCACAGAGGAAAAATTTCTGTTGTGTGGCATATCTCTGTCTGTAAATATATAAAACTGTATCTGTGGTATTCTTCCGTCCATCTCTCTCATGACATATATTATTCAATATCAGATGGAAGAAATATTTTTCTGTGGCAAAGGGTACAGATATAATTTTAAAATAACTTTTTATTAAAATAACTTTTGATTGCAATAAACATATACAGCATACAATGAGTATGTAGAAAAAGAGCAAGCCAGTTAAAAAGAGTAAACTATGCACAATATTAACAAAAAGTACAATACATGATTTAACAGTATGCAAACATAAACCTCAACCAATATATAATTTCTTTTTCATAAAACCTGCAAAAAATAAGATTAATTCATATGAAAATTTCACTCTAGAATGGAAATTTACTAAACTGAACTCGTAGCAAGCATGATTTACCTAACCATGCATGTGGGAAGGTTATAAACAACAAGCACTGGAATTCAGAAGCATATTCACTGAGATGGTGATTAGCCTCCTGCCGTTTATCATCTGGATAAGATGTGGATCATACCTCATTATCACTTAACAAAGTCAAAATGCAGAGGTCAAAGTGCTGCAAAATATAAGTCTTGCTCACACCCAGATCAGAACCTGTGGTGAGGGAGAGAAAAATGCACCAGTGACAATGAAACTGGATGAGCACAATTTCAGCACTTATTGGGTTTAGGAACTTGAGTGTGTGCACAAGCACTTATAAGCAAGAAGATGAGAAAAGCAGTATGCTCCTTTAAAGGGTTTGCTGCACTATTTAATTCTATTTTTGATCAGAATGAAGGGTTGAAAAAGAATTATGACATAGTACAAAAAAGGGAGCTGGGACACTGTTGGGGGGGGGGCATATACCATTTTTTTTTCTAAGAGAAAAAGGTAAGGAAGGTTGTAATGGAAGATAACAGTATGGTAAGTGATTGATAGTAGGTAGTGTGGCAAACACGCAGACATATAACATGTACAAGATTGACAGGGGTGGTGCAGGTATATTAAGGGAAGCAGAGGACAATCAATTAAGAGACATCAAGAAAACAACAGGAAACTAGTGGGGACAATAAACAAGGGAGGGTACTGACACAAAAACGAGGGATACACCACAATTGGGGGTAGGGGGCACATGGTCTGCTTTTCATCCCTACCCATGTCATTCCCATTGGGATGTCAAACAGAATCCTGTCCATCCTCCTGACTAGATTCAGGGCTGCTCAGGGATAGGACTCTAGTAGCTGCAATAGTAGGCTTCCAGGGTGGCCAATCCAGGCATCTTTCTGCTGATACACCAGCACCCCCATTATCTCTTTAATTTCCCGACGGTTACATACCTCCCATCTCTGCATGACTCACTAGTGAAACAACTGGTCTCCCAGCTGGTGTGGCTGAATATAATAGTACCTTGCTCAATCAATGTTCAGCTACTGAGAAGGCATTCTCTCTCATTCAGGGTCGGAGTCACAGGTTGGCTGAGCTTGCTGTGGGATGACAGAAGTAAACCAGGCCACTTGCACTGGCCTGAATGTTGTTATATATGACAGTAAAGTAAAGTGGGAGAAATAGTATAAAAAATACAAATTATTTTTTAAGAAAGACTTGTGACAAAGGAATGGAGGAGAGAAAGTGGGAGAAACTACATTCCCAATATGACTTAAAATAATGTTAGGATTAAGTAATCAGTACAAAAACAAGTACAAAAAACATCTGAGAGATACTGGACTAGTCTGATATGTAAAGGTTGTTATGCTGTTTTGTGCTTACAAGGTACTGATCAGGAAACACCTTCTGAGTGTAAAACCACCTCTGCCCTTGGACATACAGGAGCAGTACTGCTACTCTACCAAAAAAAGTGCTGAAACTTTGTTCTTTCAAAATGAGCAACTGCTATTCAGTAAACAGTACACATACACTATACATCATTAACTGACATCCCAGGCTCAGAAAACCAAAAAAAAAACAATACCAAGACCTAAACACATTTACAGAAAAACACTTTCTACTGGATAGTTTTCAAATATGCATGCAAATATCTCTTGTCTATTGCAATAAAGAAAGCATTTTCCCAGTTAAGAATATTTCAGTAAAGTGAACATGGATAACACAACCAATTCTGGACATGGAACTGCACTCTATCCTCCCCAGAAGAGAAGATTAATTTCCCAAATAGATTACTGAGTTGTGGAGAGAAATGCACACATTTCCTTTTGTACCATCATTAAATCAATCTGGAAGCTTATCCAGCTATAAACATTTCAGTGTCATACTTGTACTATGTCTCAGGTGTCCTTACTCTGATCTCTTCTTCCCATTGGTGAAGGTAAGGATGGCACCTTAATTGAACACTGCAGTGGTGCATGCACTGCTCACAACACTGAACCACTGACAATGTTGCCATGTTTATACTTGGGTCCCTCACAGGACCCACCAAGCAGCCACTCCTGGTGGTATCTGTGAGATTAATAAAATTATTTTTGATTACTTATTGCAACATCTGGGCACCTTGCTAGAACCAGTGTTATTGGAAGCTATAGCCACTCTTCAGGTCTCATTCCAGAGAATATTGGCTGGCATCTTATAGTCTTGCCTGTTTTTTTCCATTTTGGTAATTGCCACATAACATAGGGCAAATGAGTTGCATGACTTCTGGCAGGGTGTGAAATACATATTGTTGATATTAATAATGTCTTAAGTTGACATAAAGGTGAGAGAAATGGCAAAATATATACACATTCTCCGGATAGTGTTTAATTTTTAACACCTTACTGCTCTTTGGTAACTCATTGGCTGCAGATGTAATGCATGTTATGCTACCACTCCATTAATGTCATTGACCTACCCAAGCATGCTCTGCACTCCCTGCAGGAACTCATGGGGAGTTCATGAGACTTCAAGAGCCTCATAGCAAGGCTGGTCACACCCACAATGTGTAGAAAGAGCAGTTAAGAAACATTTATGGGTTAGGCACTCAGACCTACTCAATATGTATCCTATCAGCCTCAGAGACACTCATTGCACTATGGTAGACAACATGAGCCACCATTATGGCAAACTACTACACCATTGTGAAAGTTTGTGGGGCAGAAGGAAAGCAGCATAACTGGCTCTGTAAGTTGGGGCACTTTTCCCCAATTTTAAGTAGGTCTAGCTTGGACATATGACCAGGGAATGTTATTTTAACTGTAGTGAAGCATTTTGTCTTACAGCTGCAGTAAAAAGTGTGAATAAGGTAGATCTGGTAATGAAACGGTGAGGTAAACAAGAGTCGAACCATTTGTAATATAGATGTTTCTTAACATTTAAATGTGTAAACAGTTCTGAACGTCTGTCTACTGCCCCTATACAATGTAGAGACTATGGTAGGTGGTCAGGAGTGTGCTCTGCTGCTGTTATATGAGCATGTGTTCATCTTTCTGCTGTACGTTGACAATTAAAGAACAACCTGGCAAAGATATGAAATGCATGTGCTATTCTAGCATCGTATGAGGAAGTGGAATAGAACTTATTTTTTGTAGTTTGGGGGGGGGATTCATTACTACATTACAACTATCAGATTTAATTTTATCTTTTCTGG